>NW_027286226.1:105000-110000 GCF_022747635.1 Hetaerina americana
TTAATTCTACCTATCGTTATTATTCATTCTCCCTCATTCTTTTTTTGACGACATAGGGAACTTCTTCGTGTCTAACCTCCAGATAAGAGTTTTTGACGCCATCGGTCCCGACTACATCTCACACCCTTTTTTTTCGTATTATATTTTCTAATGCTTCCAATATTGTTTTCCGTTGCTTCGTAAATTTTCTCCCGGCAATAATGGCAAATCGATGCTGAATACGTTGCGTGTTTGCTTTTGGTTATTAGACAATACATATAACCTTGTTATTACATGACGAAATTAGGAGGACTTAATATTTTATAAGCAGGCTATTATTTAGTAAGATCTGGTGCTTTCCCGGCGTATTTGCTTCATGAAGTTTTCTCCGGTCTTCCACTTGGTCAGGGGTTCCACATTGGCCGACGTTTCAATGCTCGATTCGGGCGTCAAAACATCGGCCAACATGGAACCCCTGACCAAGTGGAAGACCCGAGAAAACTTCATGAAGGTTATTACTCAGGTACGAGGGCATTCAGTCCATAGCCGTCATCTTTAGCTAGATGTTGGAATTAACTTCCCAGAAAAAAATAATCGAAAAATGCATTCTGTTCTTCGTAAACAAAAATTTCTACACAGATGAAGCTGAAACCATTGAACTCTGATTACTTATCACACTAAACTGAGGTAAACTTTCACCAAGCTTAAATTCAGTTAAAGATTCAATTTTTAACCATCTGCAATCTAATAAACTATGTTAGGTATTCTTGGAAGTAGCAATAGGCGTCATACAAAATGTTTATAAAATTTATTATTCTTTAAGGACAATTTTTCTTCGTAGCGCCCATAGCTAAGCGTTATGCGTCTTAATACAACAATTTCAGAGAGTAAAAATCATTCGCCTTGACTGGGATGATTGATTTTTACGCTCTGAAATTGTTGTTTTGAAATGCACATTAGTTGATGACTCCGTCAAAAGTTACTGTTGCGGCATCTCCCACAAGTTTCTTGGAATTTTTCATGCGTCTTGTTGCCGAAATAAAACGTAATTTATAATTTCGCATTCTTCAGACTCGAGTGAAAAAAACTTCATTGAAAAGCGTTAGCGTGAGCGGTGGAAACCAGCTACTTCATTTATTTAAGCCCAAAAAATTAAAATATTTGATCATACCTAAGGATATTAGGGATTAAGGATGTTTATCCATCAAAGCTACCACTGGTAGGAAATTATATTTTATTTGTGTTTTTATAGTTCTGCAATTCTTTTAAGCCAATGAAAGGATGAAATATTTTGAAGTAGAGACCGACCCAAAACTTATTTCTGGAGAGATCCTATTTAGACGCTTGGGCTATGTTTTAATGAATCACAAAATGCCTAATACATAGAAGTCATTGAGTTTCCTAGGTTATGGCGCGGTAAATTATTTACAAAGACATTATTTCATATGTTTAGATGAACATAAGCACACAAATGTAGGGTAACGGAATGCACCCTTTTCCTGATTATCTCACAAGGAATTACCCCGTAGAAGATGAGAACGATGAAGCCCCATGGTGCCTAAATAACGAACGGAATTGAGGGCCCTCGACAGCTGTTTAATGTCATTCACTGTGGCCTGGATGGCAGAGCGCTCGGCTGCTGCCCGGGTGGCCCTTAGTTCATGCACGGTGGCTCCGGGCGCTCCCAGCTCCATCCAACCTGTGAAGTTTCTCGAGCACCGCTCCTTCCTGTGAACCACGGCTAAGGGAATGGAACGGAAGCCACTCTATCCAATATGCGTGAATTTCCCATGACCCATCTCCGACGTGAGTTCCAATTAACCTCACCGCACTTTCTTTAGTCTGTTGTGATTTTTTCTCTTTTACGCAGCCGATATTAATTACTTAAAGCATGCTATTATAGCGCCCAAATACTAAATTTGGGAACAGTAGTTGTCCAGCGTAGTAATTACCAAGGATTGATTGACGTTTCTTTGAGAACTCTCTTAACAAGGTTGACGATTCCACAAAATGTTTGATTTCGATTGTGATTCTATTTTCTTCCATTATCTCTTCTCGTGCAGGAAATTTCCGTAAAAGCATGAATGCTGACGGAGTTTTTAATTGCTCTCTTTCATGATTTTCCACCCGCACACTTGAAATCTCTAAATTTGCCATTTCCGAACACCCTAAGATGCATTTATACATTATTCATGTGCATTGTTGATCTAATCGAATTGGAGAAGATGTAAACAAGTGTAATACTCTCTCTGGTCGAGAGAGAAGCACAGATGGGAAAGCGTTAAGTTTCCTGCGGTGTTATAAGACATGCAAAGGGTGTAAACAAGATGGGGTTTCCTTGGAGAACGCCACTTTACAAATCGTGTATGAACATTCTTAATAAATTGTTGTGATACGTGTCCATTAGTCATTCTCAAAATCCACAAAAAGTTGAGAATATTTTCATTTCAGTCATTTTCAATTTTCGAGGAACAAATCCTAAGAAGAACCCAAAACTTTAGGTTTTCAGATGTAAATATAATATCTTACGATAAATAAATAAACTTTTAAAAGATTTTCTCGTTCTAAATACACCTTGGTGCTGAAAAATAGGAAGGCATTTGAAACAGTTTTGTATATCCTCATTCTGGAAACCGCCCCTCTGTGACATATTTTAAATCGTCTCCTAATTGAAGATAAAATATTTCTATGTGTAAATATGCTTACTCGATAATGGGCTGATTTGTAAAATTAACTACGTGCATCGTCCTGAGGTAGGAAAAATCATTTAAATGACATTAGAGAACCAACTGTAGATTCGACAGGTTTTTCAATGACGAAACGAAAGTCATATCTTTCAACGAAAGATTTTAGTTTCGGCTCGTCATAATAGAATAAATGCTAACGATAGCGGTAACGAAACATTTTTTTCATGTCGTTCGCCACCTCTATGATATAATCACTGGCACGGCCCATCTACTTGGCAGCAGCTCGTCTCAAATGCGTTAAGTATTCCAAAGTTGGATCCCATAGTGTGTGTAAGAGGTCGTAAAACTTGTGTCTATTATTTTAATTATTTATCATCCGTATTATTCCCTAATATTTAAGGAACAGTTGATATTATGAGAAAAATAAATTTTCACTTTCCAACATATTTATTTGTAAACTAAAACACGCTTCTGTTCATCGAACCATCTTCAGGTACAAGACAAGATTCAAATTGTGAATGCATCATATTTATAAGTACCTGTTTGAGGAAAAGGGGGGGGAGAAATTATTAAGGAGTAAGGTAGGCGGGGACAAAGGGGGAAATATGGAAAACCCACGGAAACCGAGAAACTAAAGAAATGGAGATGTAAAAAGAGTGGTCCACCTCTCCATTTCTTTAGTTTCTTTGGGTTTTCAATATTTCCCCTATTTGTCCCCGCCTACCTTACTCCTTGCTAAATTTCCCCCTTCCTCAAACAGGTATAAATATGATGTATTCACAATTTGAATCTCGTCTTGTATCTGAAGATGGTTTGATGAACTGAAACGCGTTGTCCTTTACAAATTAGTCTGTGGGAAAGTGCAAATTTTTTTTTATCATAATGAGGAACTTCCACTACATCTCGCCTTGGTTTGTTGAATATTATTACTATTAAGTAATCTACCGGTAAGGGGTAGGTTTTGGATCTACATAGCTTCCAAATAAATATTTTGTTACTCCTAACAGAGCACAATCCAGCAACCTAGTCTACATCAGGTCCCTCTTCAGCTCCGAGTACTTTCTTCCTCCCTTCATCCCGTCCAACATCCCTGTCCTCTTCCTTCCCTTTCCTCGTTTGCCCAACATTCTCCCCTCTATCACAGTCTTCAACATCCCACTGCCGGTCAATACTCCCTTCATCCACTTTTCCTGCCTCCATAGGATTTCTCCCAACAAACCCCTCTCTTCGCCCACCGTACCAAGTACTTCCTCATTTGTTTTCTTCTCTGTCCATTTCACCTTCTCCATTCTTCTCCACACCCACATTTCAAAAGCCTCCAATTTACTTCTATCCTCCTGCTTCATGACCACGTTTCCGCGCCGTACATAATAACTACCGTCCATATCAAAGTTTTTACGAGTCTTTCCTAACATCCTTACTCAGCGTTATATTGTTGAATATAACCGTTGATATTTCACGAGTGGTTTGGAATCAGCCAATGGTCACATGCCCAAACGGTCACTTTGTAAAATTCGATACGGATATATATTTTGTCACGGCATGAACCTCTTTCGTCATTAAGAGTCGCACTGGAATTTACGACTCGCGAGAAAGTAAACAAACCCACTCGGATACAAGCATTTGCGACTCGCCAATTTTGGATAGCCCATATTTTGGACCCAAGGGGAGGGAACGGCACCCTGCTCCACGTCACATGAGGAAGCCGGAGACGGAGGGGCCTTCGGCGTGCGACTATACCCCCCCCTTTCCTCCGACGCATCCTTCCCCCCCCCCCGGCGGTGCGTGCCCCCGGTGATCGCGGAACTCCGGTCCTCCGCCACCCGGTCAATCTCACGCAAAAATTTCCAGCTCCCGCTGGTGTAAAAAAAAACAACTCACCCCTCCTCGTCCCCCTCCCACTCTCCCCCTTCAAAACTGACCTCTCTCGTCCCACCGTCAGGAGACCAGACGTCCTCTCCCTCGGCGCCTCGGCCCCCGCCCCCGAAGGGTGCAGGCCTCCGCGTCGCAGCAACGGCGGCGGCGATCAAGGATGGATGGGTGTGTGTGTCGGGGGGAGGGCGGCGGGGGTTGGAGGGAGCGAGTGGGAGGGGTGGGATGGTGACGAGGGTGAGTGAGCTGCGTGGCGGCGGAGGGGGGGACGCCTTGTCCGAAAAAGGTCCCTGCTTGGAACCTGCCCCATTGCTCCGCTCCACCCAGTGGTAGCATACTAAACAGCGCAGCAGTCTGGATCCCGCGTCCCGCCCCCCTCGCCGCCACTCGCTGCAAGGCTTCCCTGCACGGACCCCACCTCCTCTCGGACGAAGGGGGAGGGAGGGATGTGGGAGGGAAGGA